>NC_042296.1:1112500-1160000 GCF_901000725.2 Takifugu rubripes | reverse complement strand
GTTGACCTAGTAGCTCCACAATGCTCCTCATCTGTGGGTAAAGAAAACACCACATCACAATATTCACCAAAAAGTTTGTTGCAGAAAAGTTGAAAAAAAGAATGAAGTAAACTACAAATACTACAAATATACTTACCACGTCATACTCATTGTACCCATCAAACAGCCGATTCCCAAGGTGTAACTTTCCAACCACACAGCCCAAAGACCAAATGTCCACAGCCTCTGTCAACGGAAGACCCAAAAGGACCTCTGGAGACCTTATAAAAGGGTGTTAATTTGCTTTTTACAGTTGGTTGTTTATAGATTTCCAGGATTTTAAACATTTGTAAAAATAATTACCTGAAACAGAGGGCCTGTATAACTGAGCCCTGTGGTATAGTGGATGCAACCCCAGCAAGGCCAAAGTCAATAAGTTTGACTCTGAAAGGCTGCTTTTCATGGTCCACTAACATAATATTGTCCAGCTTTATGTCACAGTGTGTCAGTCCCACGCTCCTCAGAGACTGAAGTGCAATTGCAAGCTTAAAGAAAATAAAACACTTTCATAATACTTTTTCAACATTAGATCAAAGGACTATTAATGAAAAAGGAAGTGCAGCGAGACATACCTGTTGGACAATAAATCTGATTGCGTTTAGAGGCAGAGGACGAAAATTGTTCTCCTCCATGAAGTCAAAGAGACTTTTGTCCAGGTACTCAAAGACGAAACAGAAATATCCTCTGTCAAAAAAGGCTGCGTGAATCTGGACAATGTTGCATATTTCTGGATCCAGTCTTTGAAGCCTTAGCAGGGCTTGAATCTAAGAAAACAAATGTCAAAGTTCACCTTAATTAAAACACATATAGGGGCAAATAGGAGCAAAAGTTGTTGTTACATACTTCCTGCTCTACACAATCATAGTAATCTTCTTCTTTCTTTATGACTTTGACTGCCACAGTCTTGTTGTCTCTCAACCTTATACATTTGACTACTTTGCCAAATGCACCCTCTCCCAGAATGGACTGCACCAGATAATTGGTTTGTCTGGAATAGAGTATACTTCCAATTTCCACTATGTTGTGCTCGTATGCAGATGGATATGGACACAAATGTTGGTAGCTATTTTAGAAGAGAGAAGAAAAAAGATTTAAAAAAGTCTCCTTTTCAATCAAAATGGAGTACAGAAATTCTAGGGAAACACTGATCTCATGACAAGTTGGAGTCATTATTAATTATCAAGCATAACAGGAAATTTATTAAGGTCGTCTTCAGTATCATTGATCACCTTAAGCTTCCCCTCACTGCACAGTGCCCCATTTACCAAAGGACTAAGCCACCCTAACAACTGTATCCAAAGATATACGATGCCTGCTATTTCTCCCCTGACACCATGAAAATAACCCATAATTTCTAGTTTTGTTGCAGAAACTTTATGAGCCGCTTCACACATAAAGCTGCAGTAGAACAGCAATAAAAGGGATGTACGGGACTTCCAGTTGATTTGGGGACATGGGTTATGATTACATTTTTGAAGATCTTGTCTGCCAATTTTGTCGGCCGATATCTGCTGTCACTCTATTCTCAAAATAAAATGATTTCATGTTCATTTCCAGACCACAATATCAAATTTTCACCACACCTCATGTGTGTGTGTGCATTGCCATGATTTTTTGTGCATGGGTAAGGGTATATAATAAAAATATAACTTGTCCAATGCTCAGACCCTAAAAAAATCATTACAGAGAAAGTCAGTCAGGTCCACCATTTTGTCAAAAATCTGCAATCTCTACAAGGCCAGACATTTTATGTTTAGCTAATGTAAATTTCCTTGCCAAATAATTAAATGATCAAAACTTACCAGTGTGCCATCTTTTGTGTAGTGCTGAGTAGTATGTTTGTTATGACTCTACAAACCAGAATATTTCCAAGCAGAATGAAACAGCCAAAGTTATTTCTATCTTAAAACCTGACCTGTAATGTCAAATTGTAGACCGGTTTCTCTATTACCCCAATCCTCAAAAATACTGGATAAAAATTACCAATGTTAGACTCTGTCCGTTCATACCAAAGCACCAAAGTGTTTTTTAAAAAAAAATATTTTTGTCTGTCTATCATGTTCAAAGATCAAAGACATGATATCCCTGTACCCACAACCCCTCTGTCACCCTTTGTCATTTTATAAAATATTGGAAAGTTTAACAATAGAAAACTATAGTTTGTGTGATAGTAGACTCTCCTCTCCCCCATAGATTTCAATGGAAAATGACAAAATGGAGAGAAAATCCAAATCTCAAAGTCAGCTGCTCAGTGGCAGGAGAGAGACAGCAGCAACATTGTTAAGTTGGACTGTGATTATGCAAAAACAATGTTGGACAATGTGGTATTCTATGGTCCCCTCAACTGTCTGGCCAGCGATAAAATGTTTAGCCGCATGTCATCGCTTCGTCGCTGGCTGTCATGGTGGTGCCCCGAAAATCAGGTGTCCTCTGTTGACAATTGGAACATTTTTTTGGGAAAACCTGGTCTGATTAGGAGAGACGGTGTCCATCCCACCCGGGATGGTGCCTCTCTCATTTCTAGTAACTTGGCCAAATCTATTACACCCAAAAGGACCTGACAAATCAGGGTCCCGACCAGGATGCAGAGTTGTGGTCTTACACACTTCTCTGCTGTTTCCATAGAACCCTCATCCACCAACAATAACATGTTTAACACTATAGAGGTAGTCTCTGTTCCATGATTAAAAGTTCACCAAGCACAGAGCAAGGGAGCAGTCAATCACCATAAACTTATTAAAATTAATACCAACGCACAAATAGGAGAAACTACCAGCACAATTAAATGGCTGGAAAAAGGCTGGACTGGACAAGCAACACAAGGCAGCTGTACAAGAAGACCCAGAGCAGGATGTACTTCCTGAGGAGACTCAGATCCTTCAACATCTGCAGGAAACTCCTCTGGATGTTCTACCAGTCTGTGGTCGCCAGCGTCCTGTCCTACGCTGTGGTGTGCTGGGGGGGGAGTGTGACAAAAGCGGACCTCTCCAGGCTGGAGAAGCTGATCAGGCGGGCCAGCTCGGTGGTGGGGATGAAGCTGAAACCTCTGGCGACAGTGGCAGAGAGGAGAACTACTGACAAACTGCGGAGCATCATGGACAATGTCCGCCACCCTCTGCACACTGTCATCCACAGCCAGAGAAGCCTGATCAGCCAGAGGCTGCGCCTCCCCAAGTTCAGAACAAACAGACTGGGGAACTCATTCATCCCCTGAGCCATCAGACTGTTCAACTCCTCACTGGGGGGGAGGAGGGCCAACAGAAGGACTGGAACAACACTGCAATAACACAATACTGGGACATCCATTCATTCATTCATTCAGTTCATTTATTTACATTTTTATAGTTTTATTTTTTATATTTATATTCTATTTTTAATTTATTCTATTTTATTTCTTATTTTATTCTATTTTTATTATCTTTAATTGGTTTTTATGGTGTGTAATGGTGGTGGGTAATTTTGTACAGTGCTGTACGTTTCTTTGGGGAGATGCTAATTTCCCTAATGGACACCCCCTAAAGGGATCAATAAAATACTCTGATTCTGATTCTGATGTGGACTGTTAAATATTAGATTTAATTTGTGTAAATCCCTGTTCGTGCATGACCTGATAGCGGATAATCACATTGATTTATTCTGTCTTACTGAGACCTGGCTTCAGGAGGAGGAGTATGTTAGCTTAAATGAATCTACTCCTATTCATCTTAATTATCATATTCCTCGTGGTACTGGTCGAGGAGGGGGAGTGGCAGCAATCTATCACTCCAAGTTAATAATTAATCCTAGACCAAACACAGCTCCATTGGCATCACCCATCTGAACCGGAGGACAGAAAAGCCACTTTGTAGTTGTATATCGGCCCCCTGCTGGACCACATTCAGAGTTCCTGTCTGAGTTCTCTTCTAATCTGACTTGGTCCTCAGAACAGATAAAGTCATTATTATTGGAGACTTTAACATTCATGTAGACATTGTAAATGACAGCTTTAAAAATGAATAACAAAGATGTTAACCTAATAATTCGATGACCCTCTAATTATTATAGTTTGTTTGTCTAGGATAGTAACTGCAACTACAGAATTAATAATAAGCTTTTTCAAAGAGGAAGGTTTTAAGTCTAATCTTCAAATTAGAGATGGAGTCAGCCTCCCGTACCTGGACAGGGAGCTGGTAGTCCACATTTAATTGTGATGTTAATTTCTCCAATTTGTGGTTTGCTATTAATTTTAATAAGTTTATGGTGATTGACCGCTCCCCTGCTCTGTGACTAAACATTTCATTGCTGGCCAGATTGGGGGAGGGGACCAGAGAATGCTAGAGAGTAAGACATTGTTTTTGCGTAATTGCACACTGACTCTATAGTAATTTTGGTGACCTCCGACTGACGAAGCCAGGTGTCGTTTGCTCCGACGTGAATGATAACTTTACTGAATTTACGTTTACTTATCGCCAGCAGCTTTAGATTGGCTTCTATGTCACCCGCTCTGGCCCCCGGAATGCACCTAACTATGGTTGCTGGAGTCGGCTTCATGTCGTGCAAAACAGAGTTGCCAATTACCAGAGTTGGTTTCTCAGCGGGTGTGTCGCCGAGTGGGGAAAAACAATGAGCCACGGGAAGCAGTTGGTGGTGCACCGTGGGCCTTTGGTTTGGGCTATGCTTCCTGTGAAAAGTCACCCAGCTGCCCTGGCTAGCCGGCTGCTGCCGGTGGACAGCTAGCTGTAGCTACGCTAGGCAGCTCCACAGCAGCTACCTTCTCCTGGCTACCTGATGCAACTCCAAACAACTCCAAGTTGCGGAACCATGTCTCAAGCTTGCTAAGTCTCGCCTCCGGAGCCATTAATAAACTACACTTTCTGACAGGCCTCTGTCACCCCACTGGGAAATGGTCTCTCCTCTCCTCTCCTCTCCTCTCCTCTCCTCTCCTCTCCTCTCCTCTCCTCTCCTCTCCTCTCCCCTCCTCCTCTCTCTCTACCCAGCCGGCCATCAGCAGGAGGGTCCCCCTACATGAGCCTTGTCCTGCTCAAGGTTTCTTCCTGTTAAAGGGAAGTTTTTCCTTGCCACTGTTGCTTGTTTGGGGTCTGGCCCTGGGATTCTGTAAAGCGCTTGGAAACAATTTTGATTGTAAAAGACGCTATATAAATAAAAATAGATTGATTGATTGATTGATTGATTGATTGATTGATTGACTGACCTATTCCCGTCACTAAAGGAGGCAGAAGAATAAATAAACACCAAGACTAAGACTGGGTGTTCATCCAGGTCATCAAGAAAAAGTGCTGTACAATCAGCCTTGGGATGGGCCATTCCAAAGCCCAATCACACTACTCTCAGACTGTGCCAGTGTGTGTATGTGATTGTCCCCTTGCTGCAAGAGAATGAACTTTGTCTGCTTTATGATCTTAAAATTCAATAAAGGAGATAATATGTACGTTGGAGTCAAAATAGGAGTTCTGTTTTAGTTTCTTTTAGTTATGGCAGTGTTCTAGTGTAAGAGCATGGGAACATAAGTTTGAAGATCTTTTTAGCAGTTAGGTCGGCATTTTTCACATAACCGGAGATGTTTCAAGGTGCCTGCAGCACCACCTTTATTGTTTCAAAGACCTGCACCCCATGTAATCATTTGGGCATTTTGTCTGTGTAGATTCTCAATCATCCAGGTCATTGTATCCAAGGTAGTTTTCTATGTCAACTGGACTGGGTTTCTTCTCTTGAAGACGTTTCGCCTTCTATCCAGAAGGCTTCTTCAGTTCTGAAACTAAAAAAATTTCAGAACTGAAGAAGCCTTCTGGATATTTGGGCATTTTGGTATCTTGCTCAAGGGTAATTCCGCACATGGTAAAAATTGCTATTGTTCACATTGTTGAAGACATGACTATCGTTGTTATCTTAAAATGCTTTACTTCAGCCAAGGAGGTTATCGTGCACTGCCACAGTAAATTTTGGCAAATTAAGGAAATTTTTGTGGTGTACACATGTCTGCGTGCAGTGTGTTCAGTAAAGCATTCTTCATTGAAGAGGTTTTTTTTTCCCACTACCCTGTTCATTTTCTTACATTTTCCTTTTTTTTTTCTTCTTCTTTAGAAACTTTCCTGTGTTAATATTCCCATGAACCTTTTTGTTTCCCTACATTTTTCTCAAATGACCCAACTGTATATCACTCAATTTCCACCTTTTTGGAAAATAAACATTTTCAAAGATGACTGAGGCCACCACACAATGTAAAAGGTTCCAAGGAGTTTCCCCTGCACTCAAAAAGACCTCAGTTTCCTGGGTGGGAAGAGTGGGCTTTGACCCTACCAGTCCAGAGAGGCCATGATGTGGGACCAGGCAGGTTTATTGTTCAGATTAACACCCAGGTAACTGAAGATGTCGCCCTCTCAATGTCTGTAAACTGAATGCTCGTCAGCGCAGGTAGAGAATGTTATCGTCTGTACCACCTACTCCATACAAATTATTTACTTAATGATGATAGCACATTGCAATACACAAACACAGTAAAAGCATGCATTTTTAGACATACTATGTAATGTCCTCAAGACATCATGGTGCAAATCATTCTTGCTTTGGTCTTATTTTCTAAACAAATTCACATCTCTTCATTAAATGTTCTTAGATTGGGATCTCCAGTTATGAGGATTTGTTGACTTTTTCAAAGCTTCACTGAACAAATGTCTATTAAAATGGTCCATGCAAAATACTACTTGAGTGCTAATTAGTTCTCTCATTAAAAATGTTAATCACTATTTGGTAAATAAATCAGAAAAAACATGCCATGTAGAATATCAATTACCTGATAAATATCAGTAATAAAGAGTCATATGTTCCTAAACTCTAAAAGCTTCTTGCTCCTAAAGAACTAGTTGTGGTACAATTTCCCTCTTGTGGTTAATTCTAGTCATAATATGTGACTCTTAAGTACTATAAAATTCCTTCTAAAAATGTTTGATTCCCAGAACATTCTGAATGCATTCACATTTGGTTGCGTGACGTATGGCTAGTTTTTGAATGCCCCGTGATTTCAGCAGATGTGTCATGATTCTGTTTGCTGCTTCTCTTGCTGTTGCTTTATACCTCCCCTAGAGGGCGTGGTTTCAGACTTGTGCTCCTTCCACACCTGCACACCTGTGATTGGGAGCCCTCTTAAGCAGCCAACACCAGCGATCATTAACTGAAATTTTGAGCTCTCTTCAGTTGCTATCCGCTCATGTTTCCAGCTTATTTCTTCAAGTGACTCTGGCTTCCTCAGCCCACTCTCCTGGTCTATCAGACTCTGTGCCAGCTTGGCTCCCCAGATGCCAGTGTCGTTGTTGTCTGTCGCACCCTGCAAGCCTCACATTCCCATTTTCAACTGTTACTTTGGTGAAGTAGGATGGTGTGGCAGTTTCTTGTTACAGTTTATAGAAAGACAAATTATCATACTTAGTGGGTCATCTAATTATTAGGTTAACATCTTAGTTATGCTGCTATAGGCCGAGGCCGCTGGGGTCCAGAAACATGATCACCTGACAGGCCTCTGTCACTTCTGGGAAATGGTCTCCTCTTCTCTCCTCTCCTCTCCTCTCCTCTCCTCTCCTCTCCTCTCCTCTCCTCTCCTCTCCTCTCCTCTCCTCTCCTCTCCTCTCCTCTCCTCTCCTCTCCTCTCCTCTCCCTTTACCCAGCCCCCCATCAGCAGGAGGGTCCCCCTACATGAGCCTGGTCCTGCTCAAGGTTTCTTCCTGTTAAAGGGGAGTTTTTCCTTGCCACTGTTGCTTGTCTGGGGTCAGGCCCTGGGATTCTGGAAAGCGCCTTGAAACAATTTTGATTGTAACAGACACTATATAAATCAAGATTGATTGGTTGATTGATTGATTGATTGATTGATTGATTGATTGATTGATTGGCCTGGTTTAAACCTCAATGGGTTCCCCAAGGACTTCTTTTCGGACCAGAGCCCCAGTTCACCTCTGAAGCCTGTAAGTGCTGTAGCAATGTGGGGGCTACGGTGATACCACCCTCAGTGGAATGGCCAGACTGAGAGGGCCACCGTCCCTTGTTGGGTTGCCACATAATTTACTACAGCACATTTGAGTCACTGTTGTACAAATATTGTAAATAAAGCCAATCATAATAATACCTTGACAGAAAAATAATATTTATTGAACAAAGAACACAGATAAAGACATGTCCTGGCTTCATTCACCTTGAAGTCAACCCTATTGCATCAGTTCCCAAAGTAAAAACTTAAGCTATATGATTAAAATCTGAAATTTGTGAAACAAGCAGAAAAAAGATGAGAGCTCTTCTATTCTGCTTTTTGCTTCTATTTGTTGACAAAAACAATCATCAAAATTCTTAAATCTTCTGTGTAAAGTGTACAAAGTTTGAGAGAAAAAAAGAATCCTTCATAAAATGTGCTTTCAGTGCTCTCTAGATGGAGTTGCAGACCACAGAGTAGATCACAGTGATCAGACAAAGGCAACCAGCAGATAGGACGCTACCTGAGCCAAAAATGCTGTTGTCGGTCGTGGGCGATGGCTCATGTGTGGTTATGGGCTTGGTTGAGTTGCTGGTTGTCATAGGGGGCTGTGTGGTGGAAATGTTTCTGACATTGAAGCTTCTAGACTGAGCAGCCCAATCTTTTAGGGTAAAGGCCATGGTCAGATTCTCACCTGCAGGGAGATAACAAGGGAGTGTTTCAGAAAGTGCACATGGTTTAGACCTAAATAAATAAATGTATCATGTCTTCTTCTGCTTCCTCCCTTTTGGGGTCACAGGGAGGATACACAAAGGGCAGAGTTAGGGTCCAACCCTGGACCCTAACTCAGTTCATCTCAGGGCCCTATATGAGCATTTTGTGGGTTTGTTACCCTGCTGAAGGGTACCTGGTGAAGGTGTTCTGGCACCTCCCACTACTACCAGAACACCTTTTTTTTGTCTGCCCCGTGGCTTGAACCAAGAACCCTCCGCTTCTCAGCCTACTTCCCGACTAAGCTACCACTGCCTCTGTGTAGCATATTCATGAAATAAAAATATCCCATAAGAATAGTAATTAAGAGATGGTGACTGTTACTAATGTTCCTCAGTAAATTATTCCCCCCCCCCCCCCTAAAAACAGTACTTACACATGTAAAATATATGTTTTAACATTTTCCTTTGTGATTCTGTTATATATTTTTAACATACTGTAAAATATTGGCTATGCTCCTAGCATAAACCTTATAAATATTCATTTTTGTTATAATAATTCAGCTACCACATCTCATAAATGTGCAGCCATACCGCTGTGTAGGATAGACAGGTCACTGAAATTTGCCCAGCAGCTTTTGAAGAGGAGGGTGGTGTTTCCAAACAGGCCACTGATGCTGTTCCCGATGGCATCCTGCAGACTGGCTGTTACAGTCAGAGTTGTCACTCCCACTGCAACACAGTTGCCCTGCAGACAGCAACAATAGGTGCAACATATTGATTTGTCTTTAATATCAATGTCAGACAAAAATGGTTTGACATCCACTTATCATCAAACCCTGCATGCTATTGATGCACAGTTCTAACTGCTCAACTCTTTAAAATTCCTTACATGTACTTTTTAGTACAACATCAGGCTCCCAACCATTTTGTAGTTTAATGTTACATTTGACTCTAACACTGAAGACAGATAAAGAGGAGAAGATCTTCAAACAGGTTCTTTACAATCACTTAACTTAGAATAATAAAAAAAAACACAACACACCCCATGAAGTCAAAAGTTAAACCACTTAATCATTTTGCAAAATAGCCCCACCTGCTCATCCACAGCCATGAGACTGGGCTGCTGGTACAGTGGACCAACAAACTCTCCAGCTATCGGCTCCACTATCAGCAGCAGGTTGTTCACGCTGGACACATAGCTCACTGTCGGCTCTTCTCTGGTGACCTCCGTTGTGGTCTCCTGAGGCAGAAAAGCAGAAAACCGTGAGCCAATGACGACTTGTTGAAAAAAAGGGGTATTTACTCAGTGGACACATTACCTCTTTCCAACTGTCATCTGATGATGATGGAGGCGGTGGTATCAGACCCATGGAAGAAACGTTGAAGCCGATGGACTGACTGAGATTTCCAGAGACTGCAGCCTGTCCCAGATTATCAGCAAGGCTTTTAAGCAAGGTGAAGTCCTCCTCATCTGAGATGGAACCACAGGATGCATGTTAGTCTGTCAGAGTCCAGAGATACATTCAGGAGAGGTTCTCCCACATACTGTCAGTACTGTTGCCCATCTGCTGCACTGGCGGCTTCTTAATCTCCACCTCCACCTTCAGGCCCACAGATCTCTTCCTGCGTCGAGCGCTTCCACCCTCTCGAATGATTTGGGTGATTCTGATCATATCTGGGGGAACTTTGAGGAAAGTGGCGAGGTTTTGGACCAGGTTCTCTCCAAAGAATTCATCCTCAGTCATAGCAGGGAGCTCAAAGGCGATGACGAGAACCGGGGAAGTTCGGACCTCCACTGGCTGGGAGCCTCTCAACAGTACCTTCAGCATCTTGTAATCCTGGTCAAAGTAGTTCGTTCCCAAAATGGCACTAAGTTGAGGAACATACTGACCTAATTTGATACAACAGAAAAGCAGATAATATGTCATGTAACAATGATCGGGAGACAGAGGTGGACACCTGCCTGTCCTTCGACGGAAACTAATTTGCTTGTTTGAGATTTGACTGGCTGGCATAATTTATAAAGTAAAGCAAACTTTGTTGACTTTTTGAGCTTTTTCCCCTTGAATAAAATAAGGCTAACAGCTATCTCAACCAGCACAAGCAAATTGTGTACATCACAAAATGTATTCATCTGCCCTTTGGACCATCTTCAACATTTCCTGAAAATGTCCTTAAAATCCACGCTTAACGGAATTATTTAGATTAAAAAACAGCAACAAACAGACAAACAAGCAGAAACTGGCTGTCACATAACCTCCACCTTGGCAGAGGTAAGTCTAAAATAGGTTTTGATTATTAAAAAAAAGTCTTTTTAGTCTCATCCATAAGCTGCAACTAAAAGTCTCTCCATAATTTAATTCAAGATGTAAGTAGCTCTAACAGAGTTAAAACTACAAAGGAATATTGAGCAAACTCAAGCTTTGAGTGTTTAGCATTAGTACCTGGGTGAGTTGGCTTTTTCAGGATGTAGTCAGTGTTGTCAGCATTCCACTCTGCATTAGTCGGAGCCACCAGGACATTGTCAGCGTAAACATCCAAACGTTGAGGTTTGGAGTAGAATACACTCACCAAGACGCTCTGCAGAAAAACATACACACCAATTTAAAAAGAAATGGCCTCACTGTGATTTTTATGGCTGTGATTGTGCTGTTAAAACACAGAAACTAAAGTGACACTGAGGGCAAAGCTGCACTCTTCAGCTTGCACACTGACCTCAGCTGGATCAGCATTGAGCATCATGAGGCGAAGTTTCTGCGGGCTGATGCTGCTGAAAAAGATGTCAAAAGAATGGTTGGTGGCGATGATGCTGTGGAAGAGAGACACTCTCTTTTGGCAGGTGTAGCCTGCACACCACCCGTGATCCTGAGGACCTAAGCACAGTGAGACACATTGAGCACACAACCACTTCATCATGCCCACTATTTCTACAAAAAACCTCCTACCGTTGATCAGATCCACAAAGCCGTCTCCTAAAACAGCAACAGGAGACAAACGTCTGGTCTCCGTGTCAGCATCAAGACTCTCGATCACAAGCATCCTGTAATCCAACCCAGTACACTTGTATCCCTGCCAGGTCCTCATGTACTCACAGTCTTTCCTGATCACACCTGAACACAAATGAGAAAACAACACAACATAAAAAAACACAATAATCACAAGAAATAACACAAAATAGAATCAAACCTAAGAGCAGAAATAAGACAAAAAAAACCAGTAATGCTCCAAATGCATATATTTTCTGGATGGATGATCTGAAAGAACATTCTAATCATGTTCACTTGATTAATGACTATGATCACTAGATGGACATCTACCTTTGTGAGGGGCGATCTGCTCCACTGGGATGCTGCTGCCATTTGGGAAACTGAGCATGACTTTGGGTATGCGATAATCGCCGAGCCCCCTTCTAGGATCGCCATCCCATTCATACTCAGACTGGGAAATCACAGACCCCACAGTCCCCAAGATTGAGCCATCCAAATCCTTCAACGTGGTCTTTTTCTTTGCATCGCAGTCCATGTCCACACAGTCAGATGGATTGACTTTGCTGTTATGTAATTTGAATATAGCATCAAGTCAGATGGACACACTTGATTAAATCAGACATTGAGGAGAGAAAAGTTTCTGATCCTAATTTTACAACATGTACATTCCTTCATTCAATGCTGAGATCTCTTTGCAACACTGACCTGATATCAGGTCTGTGGATGAAGACTTTAGCCTCGTCTGTGCTGTCAACCACTGTTATCCCTGAAGTGTGGATGGGGTGCTGCAGATCCTCATTGATCGGGTTGGTGATGAACATGAAGTTGGTCTCACTGGAGCAGACATTTCTGAAGCCAACAAAGACTGTATCTACAGTGAGGATGCAAGCGTTTGAGATCAGTGATACATCACCATGCAGAATTCAAAGCCAAGAACTCAAGAATGCTCCAAGAGTAAACTCACTCTGGACTGTCATCAGTCCTTTGATGGCATTGTAGTTCATGTTTAAATGATGCACCTTTACAGGTGCAGTGTTGTGTCCAGATGCAAAGTTTGGCCAGCAGATCCCAGACCTGCCACCTGTCATGGAGTGAAGAATCTTTTCAGTTTAGTTAGTCGAAACTCTCATTTACTTACTAATGTGCACAATAAACGCTCTGACTTTAAACTGTGGATCAAATCTGTCCATTTCATGGAAGCGCTGTGTGGAGAGTTTAAACGGTACCGTTTAGAGGCCGCGGTGCTCGGTGGCCTTCACTGTTTAAAATATTAAAGTCACTGTTGGACAGAGTGTCAGAACAGTTGAAGTTGGGACTGCTTCCAACAATCAAGGCATTCTGGGACAAAAAGAGGAGAGCAGAAAAATGAGTCTGAGATCACTAATGAAAGGATGTGATATTACCATAAAGAAGGACGTTTTCTTCTTCACCTGAATGTGCACAGGTTTATCAGCAAATGCATGTGAGAGAGAAGGAGGTGCATAGATGAATGGCATGATGCCCAGACCATTGTCCACAAGAGTCACGTTGGACACAACGATACGCATGATGGTCTGTGAAGATTAGAGGAAAGAACAGCAGGATGAGGAACTGTCAAGTCCTGCAAATAATGACAACTTACTGTACACAACTTTGTGGTATGTCTATCTGCTGTATGAGATATTACAGGTGCACTTTTTAACACTTGGGGGATTTTTGGGGATCTTTGCTAATTAAAGTCAAATGAAGTCACATTCAGAAAAAAATCAAAATCATCTAAAGTGTGACCTTACTATAAGACGTTGTAGTTCTCTTCATTTTAAAGTAAATAAACCCATATTGTACCTTCAGGGATGCATCACAGTATAAACCTCTCACTACTGTATTTTTCTGCTGAAAGGATGCAATTAAGGACATAAATGTTTGAAACCTGGAAGTAGATGCCATGGTCAAAGCTCTTCCAGATTAAAAAGCCTCTGATTTGGCTGCAGCCAGGCAATCCATCCTTATTCATATAAACTCCAAACAGACCACCATGAGCCTCATTGCCCATCCATTTCTCATTCCCATTGGGAAAACCTGCACAGTCCAAAGCCAGGGAGGGAAAAAAATCTTTGTTACAGTCTGAAAATGTAGGTAATTTATCTAATTTATTAAACAGTGTTACCTGGGCACGGTTCACCATCAATACGGTAAGCAACTCTTTCATAACCTGCTACGATATTGTGCTGCAACACCAAATTTGACCCCTGACTGACCTAAAAAAAAAGGCGACAAACATTCATCATACATACAAACATTCTACGACATGTTTTGTTGTGTAAACAGTTTAGAAGGACAAACATCAATAGCAGCATTCCAGTCGTAGTTAAAAGGCTCTTCTCTGTCCTGATATGATCCAGGCCACAGTGACATCATCACCAGGTTCCTTCTCAATGTGATGTTGTTGCCCCAAATTCTGATACCTGCCAAAGACATGAACGCTATGATTACAAAACATGTCCACATTTAAAAATCCATTAACTGTGTTTCCTGTCTTCACCTTCTCCCACAGTGTGGTGGATGATGTTATCATCGATGTTGAGCCCCTCTGTCCCAGAGATGCCAATGGCTGGAGAGAAGCCATCATGGAAAGCACATCCATGAATGTATGATTCTCCTGCTGAAACCTTGTTTAAGACAGAAAATCATCCGCGTTTTATATTTAATTGAAATAGATGCTTTGTTTCGGAAGCAAAATAAACAAAAATCAAATGTATTATTTTAATGAGTTATGTCCCCCTCGATTGTTATGGAATGCTGTGCATGTCTGTGAGTGTGCATGTGTGTTGCAGTACCTTTCCCAGGTTGAGGAAGGCGACAGAGAAACGAGGATCTGTCTTGTCGGTCCATCCTTCTTGACCAGAGTGGAAGAACTCCACATTTCTGATCTGAGCAGTGCCTAAATAAAACATAGCCAGTGACTTAGCATCAGTAATATGGCCTTAAATTACTGTATTTGATTTTGAAACCTTTATTTTCCTCATAACATATCGCAGTGCATTTCTTTATTCATGCAGCTAAGTTATTAAAACCATGACACTGAAATAGAGATAATACATTTATATTAAATCAAATTTCCTGTCTTTGCTTTGTTTTCCCTCCATTTCCCTCCTGATATGCATTGGATCCTGATTAGTGCAATCTTTAAACCAGTCTGCCTCTCTGCCTGTGCCTGATTGTTCCAGTAAGTTGCCAGTCAGTTACATGTGCATCACCTGAGTCTTTGTAGGGGTAAAACCTGTGTTCTTTCCCTTAAGATTATGGGAGAATAATCATTATTAATTTTGAAGAATTATTATCAGAAGAATTTGTCTACATTTGTGCTGTTCTGTTACACCTTGTTTTTGCCAGTTCATTGATGTCACTGATGACCCTCTAAAACCATTACATTTTTGAGCTTTACTGTGTTGCCTGCTAGTGGGTCTTTCTTCTGTGCAATCCTAACAACTGAAGCTACAACTTAAGCAGAAACTGTTATTTATCATCATAAAACACAAAACCAAGATAAGCTCCTCAGTGAGTACATAAAATTTGAAATGACAAATGTAAGTAACTAATTCGAGCTGCATATTTACTGATTTAAAAAAAAAACACACATTCAAAAGGTTAACTGTCATTCAGTCCCCAATATTAGCACCTGTAATCTGTTGTGTTGGACCAAAAACAAGCATTACACTCCAATTTTCCTGTTGATAACAGCACTTTAAAGCTATCGTCACACTTTAAAATACTATATAACTGCTCATCAATATTTGTACATTTGAAAGTAATCATTGCCTTTATAGTCGATTCCAGCCCAGGAGTAGGTGCCGACAAGGAGTCTGGCACCGAATGACTCCTCCATCATCTGTGGGTACTCCACACCGATGATCTTAATGTTTCTAGTGAGCAGAGCGACGTCAGCAGCCAGAGTGTAGGAGAATGATGTACCTGAGACTGCGTGGGTCTCACCTGGAGACAAGAAAGGGTGGATCAGTACTAACCTGTGAGATGAAATATGAACATAAACCTCTGAAATGTCACAGTTTTCGTTGGCAGTTATTGACCAATGTGAGTGTAGCCCAAAGGCTGGTCCAGGGTCAGGACACGGCTGTCAGATGACACAGCAGCGATCCAGCATTTTTCTGTCTCCCACGCATTGTAGCTGGTGGTAGAGATGGCGACCTCATCTCCAACCTGCAGGAACAACAGCGAAAAAAACAAAAAAAGATGCTGCATACTCGAATATAATATGTAAAAAATAATTATCATTGATTTAAAAAAATTAGCCTATGCATGCATATACTTAGGATCACTACATGAAAGTCTGGTTAAAATTAAATGTACTTGTGATTTTAAGATTTGTCTAAATAAAGAGGTACTGACGTTCCAGTCGACAGAGTGAGCCAAGGTCAACGTGTTGGATCCAGCGGCAGCGGTAGCAGCCAGTTTAGTGTGGTAAACGCTGTGAGGTTGGCCATACAACTCCAGAGTACCAAACACCCCTGATATACAATGGTAACTCATTATGAAACATGGATTTAAAATCACACACTCATAATTCGAATAGACTACCTAAAAAGAAAGATACTATATACATTTTCACCAGAATTCAGAAGACTATTATATCACATATAATCTGTAATATAATACTGTATATGAGAAATGCAATGATATATATCCTGTTGATGAAAAATAATACAATGCTTATTGTTGATGTGAAACACCTGGTGCCTATTTGAACTGTTGTTACAACAATAACAACAAAGTTCTGGGTGTTGATAAACATTCTGATGTATATATCCTTAAACAAGGCAAAAATCTTCTACAGAATAACCCAGCAAGTTCATATTCTAAAGCTGTCTTCTCACCCAAGACCTTGGAGCCCTGGTTGGGTCCGTTGGGGAGAGGCCAATCAGGAGTGTTGTGGTTCCCTCTCAGTTTGATATGCAGCTGACCTCTGAATGGCTCATTGTCACGTCCTGCAAACAGCCTGCCACCCTGAAAGAGCACGAGATGTGAACTTGATTTCCTTCAACATTCCAGGACTCCGGTAAAACCAAGGAGAAAGCATTCAAATGAGTTAATCCTATTACGGTAGTTATCTTTACTAAAACAATAATAATACAACAACAATGGAAAATTCAAAATTCTGGGAGTTTGCCTTTCACGCTGACTGACCTGGATTGAGATGTATACGGCCTCTATCACCAGAGGGCTGAGTTCAGGCGCAGCTCGAGTCTGTCTGCCGGATGAGCTATTGGTCATTTCTGCAATCTCAAGGACTCCAATAATGGTCAGCTTGTTGAGGGGAGGTGTGCTGCTGTCTATAACGACCCATGTGCCTGTGATGCAACAGTAATAACATATAAATATAGGATTAGAGCTAAAAGGAAGAGAAAGGAATATTTTGTTTTGAATGTCGTCCAGAAATTACCTGACGGGATGACCACATCAGTGCCCTCTTCTGGTACAGTGAAGTTGTTTTCAGGTGAATTGAGCCAATAAGATGCATTTGACCACAGGCTAGAGAGAACCATACATTCAAGGACATTTAAGGCACAAGATCAACATAATGACTATAATATATTGTTTTATCAAAACACATTTTAAAACAGCAGTTTTTTATTCTAAAATAAATAATGGCCAACTGTTAGCTCTCAGTACGCAACATTCCAGTAATACTAATAATAATGATGAAGACATTAATAATAAAAATAATACAAAGCATTTCCCTTTACCCGAAGAGTAGAAGAACCTCTATTATTAACAGAACTTTTCCTGTCTTTATACCATGTACAGTAAAGTCATACTTGCTATACATCTCCTAAACTTGTTACAGTTAACGCTTAATCATTGAATAATTTTGGACCATTTGGTAAAATTTGAGCTACCAAGAATAACATATAAATAATTTTGATCAAGTACATGGTATGCTCAGTGAAAATAACCTTAAAAATATATTTGGATTGATAATACTGTGGATTTTGCTATTTATTTCTACTGTTATTGAATTGCTTTCTAACAAATAATTAATACTCATAGATACTAGTACTTTAGTACTGCTATAGTACATTACACTTGTGACCAATCTGTACAATATTCAGCAAAATAAAACGTACATGAAATTGTCCGGACGGCCGTCAGGTAGAGGGGCAAGTGTGGCTGGAGGTGGTGGAGTTGGTGGGATGCACTGAGGGAAGAAACAACGATAGACCCTAAAGTCCACCACAGAGTCCATCAACGAGCGGTCAACGCTGTTACGACGCTGTCGCTGGCTTGTCTTTCCCGATACTGCAAACGCAGGACAATATCAAAATAAAAGGATCTCAATGATTAGTCGATCATTCAGTGAATTTTTACCATTGGACATGCAACAACCCAATAGTTCACTTTAATAAGGTATGTGATGATAATAATGCAAAAATGTATCTTAATCACTGAAATCAAGACAACAAGACTAACTGATGTAGTAGAGGTCGTTGGAACTTGTGTTGAAAAACCAGTCTCCATTGACGTTACTGCTGAAGCTCAGAGGGCTTAAGGAGCCATTCCTCTTGTCAATAATATGGAACCAGTCTGGACTCTGGGTCAAATTGTGATTGATGATCACAAACTGATCAGGCTATGTGGGTTCAAGGAAAAAAAAAACACATCAGTGAAGAAAAAAAGCATTCACCTCTGAATAATTACTTGCTTTCATTTTTTTTTTAGTACCGCAAAACCGTAGAATTTTGCAGAGTAAGTGATGTTGGTGAGATGGTCCATGTCTCTGAAATTCCACCTATATGTTTTTCCAGAGGGCAACAAAGCCATCCAGCCAAACTTATGAGTCATTCTCTTCTTCAGGTATGGAACCACACTGAAGCCTGTTGAAAACATTAAAATGGTAAAGTTAAGTATGTTGTTTTTGTCGCTGGTACATATTTGTACCACCCCCAAAACTGACATTGCTTTTTAAAAAAAATACCATTTGAGTTTGTTAGGATGACATCTTTTGCTTTAAGAGAGGATGGCGTTGGATTATTGAAAGACAGGCGATGAAAGTCGACAGTATGGTCACAAACGGCGCCTGGAAAGCCCAAACTCCATTCAGCGCTCTGGGAGCAGTGACTGGGGTCGAGCAAACCACTCAGTGGGACAACTTTGTGGTCAATGGCTCCTGGAATAAATTGAGATGAAATACACAAGTATTACTTCTTCCGTGTTACTCTTTTTTTCTTCATGTGCATCAATGATCTACTTTAATGACTAAAAAGTAACTAATACTGAAACAAACTGAAGGGGCCATGCAAGATTTTTATCATGATGGATTAAAGGTTGCAGGTCTTGGTACCTGTGAGGGAGCCATCAGTGTCCACCAGCTGCACCTCATGCTCCCATCTGAAGCCAGCCTTGTTGGGTGAGTTGAAGTACTGGATATCCCCAAAGCGAACAGCCCAGCCACCGCACCGATCGATACAAGTCCCATCGATAGCAGCAACCCCAATGGCTGCACAAGAGCTACGGTTAAAATTGATGAACTTGGTTCCGAGGACACTCATCCCATCGTCTAAGGGTGCCTTGATTCCACGATGTGTACAGTAGTTTTCCCCCAGTCCAAGCTCATCTACGTGACCCACAATGGTGCAGTTGGATATGATTGCCTGTTCAAAGTTGCTTACGAAATTGTTCAAGATACGCTTGGCTTCAATGCCAGCTTTCTCATTGTTGACCATGATGAAGTTTATGAACTGCACAGCACCCACATTTACCCATTCAGCACCTTTCTCACAGTTCCAAGTAGTGAGAGAGTGGAAGGCAGCAGGCTCGGGGATTTGGGAACGGCAGCCTCCATTCTTCATCGGGTAATATTCTTGGAAGATCCAAAGGCCAAACCAACCTTGAGAGTGCACCGTGTTGTTGTAAAACTCACCCAGTGGAACCCTCTTCTGGCAGATATTGGGGTCATAGGATGGGCCATCGGGGTGTGTGTGCATACGGTACCAAAAACCGAAGTGGGTTCCTCCAGCTGCAGCATTGTGGCGAATAATGTTATTAGGATTGGTGACCCAATAGGCTGCAGGGGTGACATCGTCGTTAAGGAGGCTTGTGCTTTGTTTGACAAACACAGCCAGGTTATACTGCAGGATGTTCTCAGTCTCAATGCCATCTTCAATGAAAAAGGCTCCACCCATTATGTCATAGATAATGTTGTGCTCCACCAGCAGCCGGTGGGTGTTGTGGATGGTTACAGCCCTGTTGAAGGTCTGATGAATAGCACAGCCTCTCACATAGGACTTATAGGTGACGTTTCCCATCAGATGCCAGTGGATGGGATAACGTCCCAGTCTAAATGCCTGTCCCGCATGGAAGACCTATGGTGCAAAACCACAAAGCCTTTAAAGTCAACTTTAATTTGTCTTGACATACCATAACATATGGTGAAATGAGAGAAAATGCTATTTAAAAGGTCTGCTGTGAGATGTCAGAAAACCAAAAATGCTTAGTTGTGAAAGATAATGATCAATATTTTTGGAATCTTCACAAAATAAACACAATCAGTGATAAGCGTGAGCCTGGCACTGTTCCTATTAATAAAACTTTGACTCATCTTTTTTCAGAGCTTGAGGCAACCTTCTGGGCTACCAGAGCAGCTTGTTTGAGATTTTATCGTTAACATTTCCCTAACCTCGCTAACTCTATATTTGGACAAAACATTTCTCAAAAGAATTTTAAAACAAATCACCTCAACATACTCCAGTCTGCCAATGGCAAGATTCTCATTTGGTCTGGGTGCATGGAACATGATGCATCCTCCAAACTGATCACTTCCAATCTCCTCTCCAAACCTTCCTTGGAAGCAGGTTTGGGTAGCAAACTCTCCTACAACACAGGGGCAAGAAAACGACTTTATGAGCAATTAATAAGGATAAATGTGTAGTAAATAAGTAAATAAATTGTATTTTTGTACTTTGCATTTTACATTTTTTTAAACCTTCTCATTTTGTTGTCTTAGATATAGTTCATTAAAGAAAAATAATATTGTTACTAGCCTAGGTTGAAATTCTTAGTTATATGATGCACATATTTTAACCTTTACAGCAGGAACATGACCATGGTTATGTAATCACTCAATTGTAATACCTGTGTTGAAGCCATCAGGACAGGCTTCAATCTCCTTATTCCACTCTTGGTTTTGAGATCCCCGCACTACGATGTTCCTGGTTAATAGACCCACCTCAGCCCGTGCCTCAAATATTGTACCGTCGGGAAGAGTGACGGACACACCGAGGTGAGTGTACTTCAGTGGTTCGTTCAGGGTTACGGTCAAACCGTCCTGTGACACAGCAGTGATTTTTCTCACTTCATTCTCTCGCTGGCTGTGCCTAACAAGCACAAATAATACAGACTTTAGAAATATAAAATGATGCAGTTAGTTTCAGGAAAACAGAGGTGATGACTAAGAGCATTTATCAACAGGTGGTGTCAGCTTTTTAAACCATAAAAACGAATATTATTGTCACCACAGTACTCGGACACACTAAAGTCAACA
The DNA here is from genome assembly GCF_901000725.2 of Takifugu rubripes. Taxonomy (NCBI): domain Eukaryota; kingdom Metazoa; phylum Chordata; class Actinopteri; order Tetraodontiformes; family Tetraodontidae; genus Takifugu; species Takifugu rubripes. The sequence continues at coordinate 1,138,772 of NC_042296.1, read as the reverse complement.
ATTATTGCCGCGCTGGGAACAGCAGTGCTCATTACAAAAAATCAGACTTTTTAATCATTTTTGGCATCTTTCACTTTAGAATGCAATTATGTAGAAACTAAATATCAAGCATTTTCATAGACAGCTCTGCTTAAAGTTGGATAATGAATGAGTTTATGCTGTGAGATTCTGTACCTGTGGCCGGTGGAAGCAACAACTATTTCCCCTCCAACTGGCCATGTCACGGCCTTCATCAGCCTTAGGGTGGCGGAACCATTGGTTGCTGTCTGAGAAAGGTGGGTCCAGGGAACAGGAACTGGAATACCTGGACAAACAGGTTATCAACAATGAATTACACCTGAAGAGGTGCAGGTCCGGTGTCACTAATTACAACCTTTATAAAGGGCACCTAACTCAAATTACTGTCATTGGATGACACAAGACAGAACAATCAGGAATCTTTAGAAATGATTTTGGCAGGGGCTTTTCTGTGTGTAGTTTGTATGTACACGTGGCATGTATATGGACATAGGTAAGCTGAAGACTCTAAATTGACCATTGCTACATGTACAGTGGCCTTTCCTCGGCTCAATAGATAATTCATATAATGTGTCATTTCATCTATTAAGATATGTCCACATCTGTGTGTCCCTACCATGCAAGTCCAACACGCCTTCCCTGACTGCCAGTGTTTTGGTTCCATAAACAGGAAGCTCAGGCGAGCGCAGATCTCCGTGAAGTGTGATGATTGCTTTGTGCTGGAATGGTGCCCCTTCCTGGCCGATCTGAAGCCTTCCACCATCCGTAATTAAGATGTTCTCAGCCTGCAGCTCAATGTCAGCTTCATCAAATACTAATGTGCCTCCTGAACACAATAAAAGTGTGCACACAAGATCATGCAAGTGAAGTGAAATATGAAGTTCATCATAAAACTTATCTGTGTTGTATACAGTTGGGGATACTTTGAATTTTTTGGCCACCAACTACGCATCATCTGTTACATCTGACTTATTCTGATGTATCTGTCTTGTTTCCTGTGCAGCTCAATCCAAACGTTTGTGTGAGATTAAATACCGGTAGTTCTATTTGTACCTTTAATAAGGAGCATTTTTAGCACTGGGGTACTGGTGTCAAGCAGGATTGTTTGGCCTTTAGTGATTACAGCAAAAGAGCCCTTCTCTGGTGGAGATAGACCACCCCACGTGAACCTTGATGACCACACATCAATGTAGAAGAAATCTGCACTCTCCTAGAAATGACATTGAATACCAAATACACTGTTTTTATATGAATTCTGTCATATTTCGTTGTTATTGTGACCAAAGGGAAATTTGGCTCTTGTCTCACCATTTTGGCAATGCCTTGATCTCCAACGCTAACTCTGACTTTAGTTTCCTGAGACTGTCGCTGAGCATTTGTCACACAGACGATGTGTGTGATGTTAGTGGACTGAACGTCACACACAGACCCTGCGATGGTCACATTCACTTCATGCATGTTGGTGCTGTAAGATGAGAGTAAACAATTTAAGATGGGTAAAGTTGAAATTCTGGACAACAATATGCGAATGCAGACATTAATAATAGGGAGGAAAAATAACCTTTAAAAAAATATTCATGCCTGTTCCAGATAATGCATTATGGTAACATTTAACCTATAGTAACAGTACTTTTTGAAAAGCAAATATATTTAGACAAATAGTCCCACTGTAAGCAGGCACTCTCCAAAAGAAAATAAATACCGGTAGCTGGAAAATAAAATAAATAGCTGAACTGAACGGAAGCAGCTAACTGGGCCTTGACAGAAGTGGATGGTTCTGATTGCATGTTTTCAGGCAACTTAAGGCAAGACCATTGATGGGAGAAAATGTAATGTATTAAATTAAATTCGATGGAATAAAAAAAAAAAATCTAACACCCCTTTTTCTTGGTCCAGACCTTTTAATAAGCCCTGAAGCTGCTAATGACACATTGAAGAAATGTATTACCATGTGGTATTAACGTTATGTGTATAATATACACAAACACACACACACACACACACACACACACACACATATATATATATTTTTTTTTAAAAATACATATATAAATTATATATATAAAATAGTTTACCCCATTTGGCACTTTAAAAAGGATAGATAGATAGATAGATAGATAGATAGATAGATAGATAGATAGATAGATAGATAGATAGATAGATAGATAGATAGATAGATAGATAGATAGATAGATAGATAGATAATCAACAGAGGAAACTGTGTTATAATAGCTGAGTGTGAAACACTGGGACATAATATGGGTGTGACTTCATTTACTGTACCTGAAACCAGAGCCAGTAATGGTGAGACTGGTGCCTCCAGCAGTGCCTCCTCTGCGTGGTGAAACCTCAGTAATTACTGGCGTCAGCTGAGATTTGTAGGTGAAGCCATTTGATATGTTGACACTTTTCAGCTTGTTGTTGACAACCACTGTGCAGCTCAATGTGTCCAGAGAGCCTAAGAATGAGAGAGAGAGAACCACAAGTAATCAAGATACTTCCTTAGACATTTCCTCATCCATGACAAGCCATTGTTTCCCCTAACATTCATCATTTCTGTCTTAAAAACAAAGCAATACAGTATGCTTTTATTGCTTCATATTGGTAAAAAAATCTCTTTAAATAACATTTTGAGTTTTACTTTGTCAGAACTCATTGCAATGAATCTCTTTTTAACTGCAGAATCCTCAACTGCAGTACCTATTTTGTAATGAAGAGCATGTAATACTATGTTTAAGATCCATAACAAACACGGTGTACTTTTACTGCATCTGGGGATCTCGTGGTGCAAAATGATCACTCAAGACTAAAACACATTAAATCAGCACCTTTGTTCTTGTCTTACTTCAAAGGAGTTTTTTTTGTGTGGAATAAAATAAGGTAACTGTACCATTGTTGAAAGGAGACTGGCAGAACAGATGGGTCGATGAGGATGTATCTCTGTCAACTTCACACTCCTCGCCACAAATCATCACGCTGGAGTTGGATGGGTCAAACCCTGAACCTAGAACTGTCAGCAGCGCACCACCACCAAAACTACCTAAACAGCAGGAAAAAAACAAAAAACAAAAAAAACAAATGGTCAAAATGGTCAACAAAACTTTAAGGTACTTAGAATTAATGCCACTTAAAGACAAATTTAGAGTTCTGTGTCTCTGCCTACCCTCATTAGGCTGCACGTGGGTCAGAGATAACTCATACGTGAACGTGACATCAGACTGGGCATGACCTTTGACCTTGTGATGCAGCATGACTTGATAGGTGCCCCCTGGGTTGTTTCCGGTCTTGCAAACGACCTGTGTGTCTGAGACCGTGGACACATTGCACGGCACGCCATTGATGGTGACGGAGATTTGCTGCAAATCTGTCTCAAACCCCAAACCTGTCAGAGTGACAACTGCACCACTCGACCCTGTGGGAAATAAATAGAGAGGAACTAATATAAGAGAAGAATATTTGCCTTTAAAATGTAACAAGTGATAAGTGAGTGGGAAAATCATGAGCTCTTTGGGCATATAATTACCTGTGGTAGGGCTGATGGAGCTTATGACAGGTGTTAGTGCTGCAGAGTAGTTAAAGGTGAGAGGAGGGTATTGCATTGAAAGCACCCAAATGTCAGCCGTCACTTGTCCCTCATCATGAGGAGGTGTCATGCAGTGAAGGGTACTTGGTGTCATGTTGTGAATCTCACAGGATTGACCTCCAATCAAAACAGTGGTGTTTCCTGGAACAAAACCGTTGCCGGTGAAGGTAACAGAGGTTCCTCCTGCCAGACTGCCCACTAGGGGGCTGAGGGTAGCTTCAGGGAGGCTTCCCAGGGTGAGGTTTCCAGATGCAAGACCTTTACTTCTCACAATCACTTTGACTGGGTGGTCACCTGCAGGTAGAGCATCCACCCTGAGGGAAATATTGCTATCATTCACATTAGTGACCTGCAGCTCTGTGATGCCAGCCAGCACCACCACGTCATCCATGCGGCTGCCGAAACCTGAGCCAGAGATGATGACTATGGTGAGATCACTGATGTTGCTGGGGGAAATCATGGTGACTTCTGGAGTCGCAGAGGAAGAGTACATAAAGGCACAATTTGAATGGCAGGAACTTTGGATGTTGCCTACGTGGAAAATGGCATCGCCAGTGTGAGCCTGAGAGGGTGTTGTTTCACAGATGACTGAGGTGTAATTGGCTGACACAATGGAACACCATTCGCTGGCTACAGTCACATGTCCATGGGAGAAACCAGAACCCTTGATGTGGAGTCTTGTGTGGCCATTGGGACTTCCAACAGAAGGCACAAGTGAATCCACAACAGGCAGGACTACAAAACGGCGGCTGAGTTCATCAGTTATGGCTATGACCGCATTGCCAAGATTGTTGATTCTGACAACTATTGCATGAGCAACACCAATGGGCAGCCTGTTGTCATAGCTGAGACGACACATGATGTCACTGTGAGTGCTGTTGATGACGTGACAAGGCTGATCTCCCACTTGCACCTACAAGAATCATAGACGCATCTCAGTCCCAACAAGATAACATTATGCATACGTTCAGAAACAAACCAATATGTCATATTTAAATATGGTCAAGTATTAAATACTTAATAAATTCAAATTCAAAATCAGCATAAACAAAGGAAATAAAACCCTCCTGTCCAGAGGAATTTCTGTTTTCATTACTAAAATAAATGTAAAAATGAACATTTGCTGCTAACCTCAACAGCACAGGTCGTGTCACCAAAGCCAGTGCCCTGGATATGTATGATCTGGTGGTAAGATCCCTGGTTGGGAGAGATATTGTGGACGGTTGGAGTGGAACAAGTGGAGGCAATGAGGGAAAGGGGGTCAGAAGTCCTGTTACTTTGCAGACACTGAGGCAAAGCAACACACTCTGAAGTGGCTCTGGAAACACGATGTGTCCCTAAAAGTGTGGGAAAATGTTGAATATTTAAATTATTACATATACATTTTTAGAACTTTACTGAAGAAAGTTATTTTTACATTCACCTGCTGTCCCATGTTTGGCCTCGATGCCCCCCACATGAACAACAATCCTGTTGCTCTTGTCCTCCCGAGGTTCGACTTTCACCACTCCCTGCATCACCTTGACATTATCATCATCTAGGTAGCCACTGCTGTAGTAATACACGCCAGGGATAGTAAAACGGTACGCGAAGGAACCTTGAAAACAGTAAACAATAGTTTATCTTGATGCCCATCCGACTCATGATGAAAGGTGTGGCACAACGTCTGGCTAAAAAGAAATAGTAAATCTCCCAAATGTATTTGGACGAAAGAGCTTTTAAAATTTTTTGTCATTTTAATATCTCTCACACTTCCAAATTTCTTTTCTCATAGTTGCAAAAATAGGTACAGTTGAACCGTAGACATTTGGCTCAAGTCTAAAAGGTTTTTCTTCTATTTCTTGGCCACTAAATCCCTTTTGAGGGTCATGGGGAGGGTGCTGGAGAATATCCCAGCTACATATGGGTGAAGGCAGCCATTAGATGAGTTGCCAGCACCCTGCTAAAGGGTACCTCAGCAGAGCTCTGAAGGTCCTCTACGGACTGAGCTACCACCACCGTAAGAGGTGATTTTCCTAAGAAAGAACTAAAGACAAACCCATTAAGCTCATATTTAGTTCACTACTGTTTTGTTGTGTCTCACCTTTAGCAGTTTTAATGTCTCCACTGTTGAACGGCCCCCCTTGATAGGTGGTGCCACTTGGACTGGAGACACTGAAGACCCGGTATCCAATGTTCACCATGCTTGGAGCATCCCAAACCCACCGGACTTCTTCTCCAACCAATATTATCAGCGAGGAGGTGCTCCAAGCGTATCCCTGTCCGTGAACTGCGACAGTCACATCCGATATATCAGATTATGCTAAATACAATTATAAAATTAGATTTATTTTTTTTAAATATGAAAACGCATGGTGTTGAATACACTTGAATACACTCCCTTTGCAGCAGATTCCATTAAGATCATCTAAGCTATTGTACTCTAATGCCTGCTTAAATTTGGTTTTACACTGACACAAACCCATGTATAGAAGTGTACACCTACTGTGGTGTGATCCCTGGTTGGTGACAATATGGGTCCTCTCCTCTGCCTGCAAAATACACTGCAGCTCATTCTCTGAGGCTTCTTTGACTTCGCACTCGGCTTCTCCTGTCACACAGCAACACAAAATGCATGACATCATGTAGGAAATCTGAACCGATGCAGCATTATAGGGCAACTTTCTTTCTGTTTTAAAAAAACAGAAAATGGGACAAGTTTTCTGCTAGTTGGCTTAAAGGAAGGATCTCTCACACATCAAAATCAACTTCTCTCACTAACCAAAGGAGACTTTGTTGTCAGCGATTCCGTTGCTGAAACCAGATCCAGAAACAGTGAGCCTGGTTCCTCCCATCAGGGATCCATACAGTGGAGAGATGCTATAGACTTCCAAGATGTATTCAATAGTGGCATTCACACCGTTGCTATAAGAAATAAAATAATTCATTTAAATTAAAAATAATAACATATGTGTTTTTATAACTGATTTTGATCAGTTCATTGTGTCTTCAAACAAATCTGTGAATCGATGTTTATCACAGACTATTTAAAAAACTCAGGACAGGTCTTGAGCAATCTATGACATGAAACAAACCTTTGTACGTTTGAACCTTGTTACAAATCAACACTTAAGATCATGTCGAGCCTAAAAGGCGGTTCATGATAACGTCAACAATCTTTCAGGTGGTATGTCCACAAACACTGACAACATTCCAAATCACCGAGTGTGAAAAAGTCTTTTGCTGTAACTGTACCTTGTCTGGGGGTAGCCATTGTTTCCAACCTGTACAGACAGCTCATACAGGCCTGGCGGCAGCACAGGGAGTGCGCAGGTGACATTTGTTGGCGTCCACTGTAGTGTGACGCACTCCTTTGTTCCGACAAACACCACACTGTCGTTGGCTTGTCCTCCTAGGCCGGAACCCAGGATGGTGAGGACTCTATGTCCTACACAAAGATAACATTCATTTACTATTCAACAAGTTTTTCAAACGGGTGAAAAGTTAATTAGCACCTGTTATTTTTACAGTTTCCATTTGACACCTGTGAACTTAAGTGGATGCTTCGGTGTTGTTGGTGTAAGAACACTAGTCGACACATCCCTAACTTCTGTAAGAGCCCAAAAAAGATAAACTGGCTCTTCAACATTTTAAACAGGGCTTCCACGTTCTTTAGGTAACCGAGACACATTACGAGCCCAAATACGAACATGCTGTCAATAATACTCCCTTAAACACCTGTAATTACCCTTATTCAATATGTTACTTTATGGGGCCATTTCACCAGTTACATACTCAGAGAGGCCATACCCTGTTGGATTTGGTAGCATGAGGGAGAAAACAGACTACAACAGATAATTACTATTAGCAGTGTCATAAGATCAAATTCACTAATTCACTGTCCTAATTCTTTTGCTGATGCAAAACAGCAAAAACATGGACAGATAGGATTTCCATTGACATTTAATAAGACACCCATCCTCCAGTTTCTGGCCCAAACATAATCGAAGGAATCCTCCAACAATAATCTCACATTGCTGTAATGCTATTGGAATGAAAGGCCCAGCTCACCAGTAACAGTGGTAGTGGTTGGACTCAGGCCTGAGATCTGTGGTGTTAGACTAGCATTATAGGTGAAGGAGCTGCTGGCAGCCTGACTCAGGTTTGCTACCGTCACTGTAATGGTTTGGGATCCTGCTGTTCCCTGCATTTACAAGAATAGATTTATTAAATACATTTAAAATAACTAAATAGCAATACTGCTTTCCATCAGGTGCATTAACAAGAAGAGACGAGGGTCATGACTTCACAGATATATTATTAGGTAATCGTTATTTGAGTGGGCCTGACAGGTTTTTCCACACTTATTTCATCAATTTCAGTCAGATCTACTGTGTGGTTAATTTTTAGGTCCCATAAATCTCTAAATAATAACAATATTAGCTAAATAAAGAGTAAAGCTATATTAACAGTCAGTACACTTACAGCTGGACTTCTGCAGCTTAATTCAGTGTCCGCAGCATGAACAACTTTGCACTCCTTACTGCCAATGATGACCGTGGCGTCTTCACTAAAGCCAAAACCTCTTAGTGTGAGCAGAGTCCCTCCTATTCAAAGAATAAAACAAACCGTAGTTATATTGTCTAGTAATATTAGTGTATTAGAATTCTGGCTGCTCTAATTCCGCTCCAGTGACATCTTACCTGCTATGCTTCCAGAGGATGGAGAGAAAGAGATAATAATGAGCTGGTAGGTGAAATTGAGCTCATTTCCATCTGTGTAATGTGAATAACCCAAAGAAGGGAAGCTGACCATCACAGGGTAGGTACCAGCACTGGCACTGCCCAGTCTGCACACCTGAGTGGTATCTGAGTGGAAATCCATTTGAAGAAAGTCAGAAGAAAATCTTTCCATAACATGATGAACACATTAGCAATTTGTTGTTAGATGCTCTTTGTTGAACTCCTTTCACTCACTGGTTATCTGCTCAACGTGGCACTTTGCATTTCCCACAACGACAGAGGCATTTTCGCTCATGAAGCCTGTCCCAGTAACAGTCAGAAGAGTTCCCAGCCCATTCGATCCTTTTTGTGGGGACATAAATAGCAATAGGTTACACCAATTCTTCATTAGATTGTGAGATTTCAGGACTTACGATTCTCTAAATGGTGGATTCTAAATGTTTTTGTTCATATTTTGCCAGTACTGTTTTTGTATGTAATGACTCAAGCTTGGTGCTCAAACTGTGGCCTTCTATTGACTAAAATGATCAAATTGTTGTAGGACACCTTGAGTTGGGCTGATTCCTGTCACAACTGGTGTCCTCTCCTCAGACCATTCAAATCCACAGTCACCAGAGCAATGGGATGGGATTCCATTGATTAAAACCTCCACCTGCAAACAGCATCATGCGAGTGACATACAGCTTAACGTTATATGCCTTTAAAATTCATATCAATGTCTTCAGTTGCAGCCTGATGCAGTAATTACTCAACAAGTTAATTAGCCATAACCACGGGCTTCAGATAATGCTGAAAGTCAAAGACTCTGCCAGTGATGGCTGTACCTGTGGTTTAGATTCCCAGACACGCAGAAGATCACCTGCAATACTCCGCATCAACAGTCCTCCCTTTTTCTTCTCTTTTGCTGAAACAACTATGTTTGTCCCACCAAATACTGATGAGTCATTAACCTGTAATGAGAAGGAATTGTCTTTGTTGCTGACCTCGTTTGTGATCCTTCCTAAAACTAACTATGCCTCGTCACCATTCAGGCTTTCAAAGTTATAACTTGGTAAATCATCCATTTCTTGTGTGAAATCCACAACATTCGTGACTTTTTCTACTTTTTCTACCGGAAACAGGAAAATCCATAAGAGAGGAAGAGAAAAACTATACTTTCAATATCAGTACATATTACACGGCATGTTCTGTCACTCGGTGGTACTGTCACTCTGATGATGAGAAGAGTATTCTGACCTGGATCAGAGGCTGGTCTCCAGGGTTTGTGAGCCATTCAACTCTCCATTTGGGTGAGCGGCAGGTTCCCTGCCACTGGACATTGAGCTGGCCCATCCCCTCAATTCCCTCAAGAGCATACTTCAGGTCATTCTCATCTATGTCCACAGACAGCCCTGAGAAGAAGAGAAGGTTGGGTCAGACCCCTTCCTCTGACAGAAACCACCTCTTTATTGTCTCTCGGAGCCCTACAGATATGCATATGATCCAACACAAGGGACTGGAATTCACCGTTCAACATTCAGTGTTGTAATTATAACATTAAATGTAAATAAATCAAACCCCATATCATTTCTTTACTGTAGAATTTAATCTTTTTATTTTTTGATTTATTTATTTTTTTAACCAATGATCTGTTTCCTGTGCGTTTTAGTAATCATATCAGCTTCTCCTTTTGGAAGTTTAATCACAAATCAATGTTCTCATCATTTTAATTGGCTGTAGTTCTACAGTGGTAATACTGAGAATTAAGTTAGATGTCAAACTGGAATAAGTTAAACCTTTCAAGTGAAATAATGTGCATCATTCCAGGATGATTAAAATTCATTACAGTAATAAGGCCATAGTATTTATGTTGTAACTACCTTGGGCTTGACCTCCAAAAATCTCCACATCAAAGGTTCCCTGCAGAGGAGGGGTGGCCCTGTGCAGGCGTGTGATATTGACAGTGGTCGCTCCTTCCATGTACTCAGCCATATCATCACTATTATTAAGCAGCTAAAATGTAAATGGAAAATAAACAACTTTCATTATTTCATTAACAACCTGCTAAATCACTAAAGAAAACTGCCTTTAGTGGTAGTTCCAGGTTAAGCTTTACAACTATTGAAGAATACTGGGTTTCTCCCTTGTAATCATAAAGAAATTAATTATAATCACTTCATTTAAAATTGAATCAGTTGACAACTGAGTAATTTTCTTTAGAAATCATGGTGCTAAATCTGTGAAATCTTGCTGTCAAATGGTACTATAAGCTGTCAGAAATGACTTCAGAATAACTTTTATTTGTACCCAGTTCTAACAAGGTATTTGTGTTGATTTTACAAAGCAAATATAAGGAGGCCAGTGGCCGAGAACCATATGTATTCTGTTTTTATGCAACCATTAGTCACTGTTACATCTTAGTAGAATAACCAAGCAGGGTGTTTTGAACTCAGGTGTTATAGAACACAACTGTAGGCATCATCAGCCGCCTTGGTCTTTAAAAGAAATGAAATCAGCATGTGGTCTTACAAAACACTTCACCTGATTAAAGCACAAGAAAGAGCAGATATGTATGTTCTTATGTCCTACCTGCATGAAGCCAAGTTCCAGCAGCGGGAAACCGGAAGCACAGTCTGCTGGGATGGCTTTAATCTGGTAGGAAATCTGAGAATCATTCCACATGGATTTACTGACACTGAACTCCTCAAAGTAATGACCAGCGCTCTCGAAGGGTGGCGGTCTTCTCTTCTGTACAACAGCTGGAATGAGACAAAATTTAGGTTTGAAGAGTTTGGCTGTTTCACATTAAGAAAAAAAACAAATTTAATTAAGCTGCTCAAACGTCACAATATAGAACAAATAATATAATATAATATAATATGATTCGTTTTGAGGCTAAAACACGGCTGTAAACTGAAATGATCACATTGCATACCATTGACATCGTATGTGGTGGGATTCTGGCCAATGTAAATGACATCTACGTAAAAATCTGACTCAGAATCGTCCTTGTACAGATAAATCTCTTGCAGGTTGTATGCGCTTCCGATGTGTTCCGCCTGCAGTGAACCTAGCATGTCCATGCACTTGTAACTCCACCTATTTATGCATAAACAATGTGGCAGTTTAGTTCAGAGTTTTGCAGTCACCTTCCAAATGTTTTAAATTTTTCTTACTTATTGCCCTTTGTGAACAGTGTGTTGATCTTTGCCGTCGCCTCACTGGCTATGCCTTGACTGTTCAAGTATCTGAATTTCAGTCCCACTTCATCTCTCAACATTCCTTTGTAAGCAAAGCAAAGCTACAAAAAAGGATTGGAAACGCATTCATAAAAATGACATAACTGTGTGTTGTGAAAGATATGGTCACACATCCTTGCTTATTTTTCATTAGCCATGACAAAAGAGGGAGGCTGTGGGTTTTACCGTAGGATGGGCATCCAGGGAAATTTCGCCATAACTGTTTCCAAATTCTTTGGTGTAAAGAACCTCAGCATTCATCAGTGACCATTGTCCACAGAAACTGCAGTTCTTCACTGCTGTTCCCGTCCTACCGTTGGTAAACTTGCAAGAATAAAGACATTTCCAAAAGCTTAATGTCATTGTCCGATGTTTCAACATTTCAGGACAGCTTGAATTCCACTTACCTGGGAAGTGTTTTCTTCCATATCGTTGTAATATGCCACTTGTGTCCCTTCCTCACTAAGGACCTCACTGGGGCACTCGCCTTTCATCATATCTTCCAGAGCCATCTGCACCTATTCACAAAGAATTTAAAATAAAACCCAAACACACTCGGTCTCAAATAGTTCATATCTGGCCTGTGAGGACAACAAACCTCGGCCTCTGTTGCATTGAAGGCGATGGGCTTCGTCGGAACCCCAGCCCACAGCAAAGTGAAGGTCGCTAGGTTGCCTCTACCCTTGGTAACCTCAGAAACAGTGACCCTGGTGCCAGAACTAAACACTTCAGATTTCAGAGGCTTGAAATCACCTGCAATTAAAAGATTAATATATATTATATTAAAAAGGCATCTACACATTAAATACAGATCCTATTTGAATTCTCCTAATAGGATGATTTAAAGTTGATGGTGTTGATTTACCCTTAATACCATCAATTTTTGTTTTTACTACATAAAATAATACATTTTAGAGACATTCTTTCCTTGGTTTTCCCATGTCTTTCTATTTTTTCCCACTGCACATTGTTTAAATACGACAAATAAACTGCTGTGCGCTGTAATATTCACAGCAACATTATTGCAGCGTGCATGACAATGTTAGACACTGCTTCTCTAATCTGGTCGATCTCTGCGACGCCTGATGACAAGACTCACAAAGCCAGCAATGTACAGAGGATCATCATTGAACAAACATCCTGCCTTCACAACAATTAGAGACGAAGGTCCGACATGTAAAGTATTTTAAACCAAAGCCAATTGTAGACTTTGCTCAAACTAAGTATGATAGTTGCACAAGTTAGAGCCCATAAAGGGCAAAAAAAAAGAAATTCCTCTTTGATTCCTCACTGAGGTTTCTCTTTGAAAAGTAACAAGTGGAGACACCCTTTGTACCTCTGTCAGAACTGAATGTGACCCTGTAGTGAGATCCTTGACTGTCTTCCTCTTTTGTGACCTGGACCGTGTCAGGTTGAATCGACCAAAGGTCGTTCAACGCTGCCTCCACCACAGCTGCTGAGGCGCCGACTGGAATTGGACCTAAATGTACAGATTTTGAATAAATATGATGGTTTTACTGCAATTGCGGCGGATGAAAGCACATCTCATATATTCATTTACAGTAAACAGATTACCAGTCATTGCAGCTTCATATCCGAGGGTGTAGAAGGTACTGCTGCATAGCTGGCTGGAACAGTTGCTTTGAACAGTAACAGTCTGAACCTCTCTGACTATTACAGTGTTGTTGGGCCAAGATGTAAAGGTTATCACCTGGGTAAAGATGACAGTGAGCGAAGTAGATGTCATAGATTCAGCAGGCAAGAATGTACATTATTTGCTGTTGCTGCCTTCTGCCAACACAATATAATTTGAGTTGTTACATGTGTTACATTTTAAATCGTTTGTTCTGGGGTCAGGCTCAGGGTATCTGTCATATACCTGATCTTAAGAGACCCTGTATAAATAAAATTGAATTCTTGTGCATATAGAGGCAGTTATCTCCACCTAGGGAACACAGAAACACACCATGCTCCGATACACTGAAATGTCTTCAAACACATCTCCATGAAGGTGTGGCGTCAACAAAATACACATGTAATGAAGCATGTCTAAAAAGTTAGCAGCAACTTACGTATTCATCATCAAACACATCGTATTCGGCAATTATGTTCTGAACTTCATTGACAGCATCATCAGTCTGGGCTTCCGTGAAGGAGCTCTTCTCACGGAACAAGGCGACGTTGACGGACGCTGCACCCACAAACTCCTGATGGAGAATCTCCAGGTAGTAGCTCAAAAAAGAATTTAAAAAATGACTTTAAAGAACAAACTTGAGGGGTTTCTGGAAACACAAATGACCTTAATTCCACATCATTCTTCAAAGTAATAATCTTAAACTTACTATTTTCCTCCCTTTAGAGCCATTAACTCAGACCTTTGTGATGGCATTGCAAAAATATTGGAGGTATAACGCGCCTGGTAGGCAATTTTCACCTGAAATTGTAAAATGTGTTAGAAGCATGTGCATCAACCATCATTCCATTTTCTTGCATTCGACGGAAACTGACCTTATCCTCGGGGCGACTGGAGTTACTGAGATAGAGCTCACATCGGTCATCGCACTGGATATAAAGCATGTAGTTTCCATTCTCTGGAGGGACAAAGAAGCCTCTGCTTCTACTGCTAAAATAGTGTGAATCAAATGGAAATATTTTTGGCAAAGTGTCGGTCCATTCAGATGAATAGCCTGGTCGGCTTTCATTAAAGGTAAAAATGTCAGCCAGCTGGTACGATCTGGTGTCATTCCACACCTCCAGCTTCAAGCCTCTTCCACCTGAGTTCAAATACATAACAGTGGATCAGGATTATGGCAGGAATCAATGAGTCACTGAGGGTCTGTTTCAGGAAAAAAGGCTGTTTTTTAAACCTTCTGAGGAATCAAATGAGAAAGCAAATTCAATGTCAATTTGCATTTGTGTTTTAATTGCTTAATCTGGTCATTTTGAAGATTTTTTGCAGCATTTTAACATTAAACTATGAGTTGTTTAAAAGCATGAACTTTAACTACTTCCAAATAGCTCACATGCTCTTTTCAGAAATTGAAACTGATTGATGCTCAGATTTGTTTCAACCTGTAGACATGTGGCCTTTTCTTACATTACGTTACTGTTATCATGCTACAGTTCACGGCACAATGAAAGCACCAAAGCCTTGACAAATTGTCGCAGATCGCATCGTCTCGTGACAAGGCGATGCCAAACATTCTCCCAAGATTGACACGTCTGATGTGAATGCTGCATTCTTGAGATAATGACAGTGCACAAAATGATGTGACAGGACGGAAAAAGACAGGATGGTTAGGTCACAGAAAAGACAAAAGGACAGAAGAAAAGCGTTGTCACCTGGGTAGATTGTCATATTTCTGGTTCTATCCGGTTTGGCAGTCTCGCATGTTATTCTGTCATCGGATACACTCTGGATTTTACAAGGCAAACCTGAAGACGGTGAATGAAAGAAGATATAAGTCCAAAACAAATGCAAACCTAATTTTCCCACCAAGTTACTGAACTGTAAATGTTTTACGAATGACTTCCCTGAAGACTCTAAACAACCCATGTCTTTTGTCCAGTGATGAAAATTCCTATCAGAACCAATCCTCAGTTAAAATAGTTACATCACTCTAGCTTTAAAACAGCTCAATGATGAGATGATATTGTTATTATTTTAACCTGAAGCAGGTTTAAAAAGCGCATTTGAAAACCTGAACTCAGACTATCAAAAATAGAGCCAAGCCTTTTGTCACGGTCTGTTGTGTTTGACATGTGGTACTTAGTTCTGTGAAAAGGATTATCACCACATCTTTGGACACAAGCGATGTGTCATGTTTCGTGGAGACGCACGGCATCGGTTTTCCAAAACACAGCTATTGTCTGTTGTTGTCAAAGTTGTCACGACACTGCCAACGTCTGCAAACTTGGATTACCTCCGACGAGAACGCGCGCTGGCTGATCGGTCTGGTCAAAAAAGCGCCCGTGGATGGTCAACAGGGTTCCACCCATGGTGCTACCCTGGGATGGGGAGACTCCAGTCACCTCTGGGCACAAACATTTGAGTGTTCGATTAAACAATTCCTCAAAGAAAGTGCAAGCATTCTGGTGAACAGACATCTTTGTGTCTAACATACCTGCATAAGTCTGGGTCATCGAGAGCTTTCCCAAACCCCAAACCCTGAATAATTTCTTGTCTGGTAAACTCCTAAAAATGTAAAGATTTTTTTTATACAGACATCATTACACTAATTGTTATATTGACTGTAGGGTCGACAAAAAATATGCTTATTTTTTATTAGCACTTCCTAATTGTCTATCATTCTCAGTGTTTTGTTTTTTTTATGTAAAAGAAAGGTTAATGTAACTATTCTGTACCTTCCATAGTCATTGTCGAGAATATAAGACAAGTTGTGATGCCCTGTAGGAGACAACAAAAAACATTCTCAGGAACAGTTTCTGATATTTAGACGGAAGATTTTACAAAACCAGCTTACCAACATACGTCCCCGTCATTTTGCAACTCATGTATCCCCAGACAGAGTTTTCATTGTCCAGCTGTAGCTGGTACCTGCGGAAACGTTTGTACCATTATACCAATGAGTTAAACAGTGTCACACAATGAAAAAACAAAGTCATTCTTGCAAATTTACATTGTACTTACAGCTCATCTGACTGTGGTTTGAGCAGTTCACATGGCATCCCTCCGATGTAGGATCTGAAATCAGGACATTTAAGATTTTACATGAAATAGCTCTAATTTAATCAGAAGATATGCAATATTATATGTCATCTTGGAGACTTCATAGAATGTCCAGATCGGACTGAATGTAATTTAAATATCTATTACAGGAGTCTGGCTGCAAACATTAAACTAGTTATGGAAGAAACTGTGAATTATGCGTAATCTGACATGCTCCTGTGTTTTGTTGCTGTGTGCTTCCCCTAGGGGGCGCTGGTGACCTGTTTCCTGACTCGCGCTGCTTCCACACCTGCCGCTGATCAGCATCATTGGGAGGCGTTTTAAGCAGCCAACAACAGCCAGCTGCAGCCGTTGGTGTTAAAGTGTTCCGTCCTTGTTGTTGGGAGCTGAGTGTGCTCTGACTTTGTAATGCTGCTGTTCTGGTTTAAATTAGCTCTCGTGTGTTCTCTTTTTCTGAGGTTACCTCTATCGAAGAACACTATTCACTGCGTCTCATTCGAGTCCTTTTTGAGCCCTTGTAAATTTTGTAAATACCTTAAATAATTTTTTGACTTTGAGTTTCGTTTCCTTTCTGCATTTTGGGATTATGTCCTTGCGTTTCTAGTCGTAACATAATCTGTCTGAAGGACAAATGAACTGAAAGGCTGAGCATTCTCCCTAAAGCCAGATTTAAGATGACCTGGAAAGATCTTAAAACACTCTGATGGTTTTTAAGACCACTTTCCAAGAATAGAAATGATGGAAAGTAACAGTGTGGCGCAAACACGTTTAAATTAACACAACATTCTTTCAGAAATATGATACAAAACCACAGACGCCTAATAAATAGGGAAACAAATGTTAATGGTAATAATGAACTGAAACCCTAGACAAATCTGCTGAGGGTTCAGGTTTAAGAGTTGCCAGTTCATGGCAATTGTGGGTTCGGTACCTTGCTCAAGGGCAGGTTTTTTCCACACTGGGGTTCGAATTGAGAACCTTCCACTTCTCTTGTGCCCAACAGAATGAGCTGCCCTCCTCCCCCATATTAAATGAATACCTTAGAAATCTGACATCCCGTCCATTAGAGCTCAGCTTAGTGTTGCTCCCATACACATCAGTGTAGATCCTTCCACGAATTGTGAACACGGTGCCTGCAGTTTATTAAAATGGACTTAGTGGTGGCTTCAAGCAACATTGCAACAAAGCTAAATTTAGCCGAGATGGGCAGCCATACCTGGGGGGCCAGTGATCGGACTCACAGTGTGGATCGTTGGTGTGCGGTAATTGACACTCTGGGGAGAGTTACAGTTAGGTAAGGAGAGAGAAATAGTGCATTTTTATGGTGTAAACTGTTAACATTACAAACAAACTTACGGAAAACCTGCAGTAATAATGAAAATGATTTCCACCGCACACGTTAGTCGGAACACCATCCACAGCGACATGGAGGCCATAGAGATCTGCTGGCATGGCTCTGCAGGGAACAAAATAAATGATTCCCCTTCCATACCCTCTAAGAATCAACCCATTTTTGGCCAGCGGGTCTACCTGGTGTAACACAAGATCTGGCCACCGTGCGTGGAGTCTCTCTCCACATCACAGGGGAACGACAGGGTGCTTGACACAAACATCACACGGTTGCCAAAATTATCATCTGTAGGATTCAACTGGAACTGTCTCTCCTGTGCAAAACCTATAGGATAAAAATATGTGTTCAATTGATTGTGCCACACTTCTGAGAAGGCTAGAGTTCAGTGACTCACCGCTTCCCACAATGGTGACATGCGTTCCTCCGTTGATGCTTCCTGTGCGAGGCCATATGTAATTAACCTTCTGAGCACCTGAAATAAAAGCGAATATTGGACTAAAATTATACACAAACATAGCAACGGTCAGGCTGGGCTATAGGGCAGTTCTGTCCAACCCATTTAAACTTTTGGTCTTTTTCTTACTGCAGCAGAGTGTGAGGAGGAGGAGGAGGAAGAGGACCAGTGAGCTCCACCATGGCTCCAGCCAGGATGTTCCCCTCATTTTCCCACGTCTGGATCGACTGTTCTTCTCTAGGATGTCAGCCTTCCACACAGTGGTGACACATCAGAGTACAAACGGGCAACTTTAACGTTACAGTAACCAGCAAAAGTCGAATTCAATACAATGACTAAATGACATAAAAGTACAAAGTGGTTTAATTATTGCACAAATGTAGCTTAACCTTAAAAGAACCCCTCCCCAATAAAATGAAATAAAATAAAATGCCACCTTTTTCAGAAGAGGTTCAACCCACCTGTTTTCTTTCAGCATGAAGATTAGTGTTGAGATGTGGTCAGAATAGACTGTGTGTGACAGTGGGAGGACACACAACACACATATGAACTCTCAATGTTCCACCCCTCACCTGCAGCTGGGGGAGGAGAGGGGTGGAGACATTAGCTCATGCTCTTACACAACATCCATGATAAATATCAGTAGTCTGGCTCAGTTTCCATTTATTTAACACTCAGATTCACAAGGCAACTGTATTCATATATATATATAATTATTTTCATTTATTATTTATTTTATTTTTTAATGATTCTTCCTTGAAGTGAATTGCTTTTTTAGGGGGCTAAAATTTCTCAAAAATTCACAAAAATGGATGAATTAAAACAAAAATAGCTCACCAGCGCCACCTATAATCATCTTTTCAGAGAGGCCCCCAGGTAAAATGGTTTCACCTAAATGCCTGTGGACCTGTGTTGTTTTGTTGTACAAGAAAAGTCTTTGTAAGGTAATGTAAGTTAAATTTAAATGCTAAAATCCTGTATTGCATAAACACTTGTTACAGCAATCTCCCCTAATATTCTTAAGCAATGCAACAGTATTGCTTAAATTAAACCAGATCTCAGCTAAACTGTGTCAGATGGTGGCGATGAGTAAAGCTTTGACGTTCTCTAGAATCTAGATTTGTCAGGTTTACTTTATTTAGAACTTTCACTTCTCTAAAACTAATACACTTACTAAAGCTTATTAAAACATAAACATAGATGCCTTAATTGCACTCATTACATACAACATATTATTATCATTATTACTGATAGAAATTATTGCAGTTATTTCTCTATAGCTTTTATGATATACTGTTAATACTATTAACATATGCATGGGTGGCTTTAAAGTACCATTTCGCAGACGTGTAAAGCCTTTAGTCATCAAATTGTGTTGTGAAACACTTACTGCTGTCTAATATGGGATATTGTTAAACACTTCACTAGTCGTCACATGCACTGTCTTGTCTGTTGTTTTTGGTGACACACTGATTTCTTCAGCCCCCTGACAGAGAAGAGGAAAGAATGACATAATTTCCCTTCCAGAAATAGTGATTATTTAAAGATTCCCTTAAATGCCGGAAGGAAATACTGATAGGTGAATCTGGAACATGAATGTTAATCGGACAAACAGAGGCAGAAACATCAGTAAAAAAAACCAATCAAATGAAATTTTTGCAGCTGTTTTGTTAAATCCAGAGTAGCGACACTACAAAGCAGAGATTTAGTACATCAAAACAAAGGGCTTGAAGAACTACAAATCATTTGCATTTGTTTCTAAGTTATTAAAGTTACAGTATTTAAACTTTCAGTTTAATGACAATAAAATAAAGGTATTGCCATTACCACTATAAGGTTCCAGCCTCCAGCAAAGTTTTACATCAGTTCTGGGACAAACTTCTAGTTGTTATTGTGAAAAGCTTGTTTAAATTAAGCAACTCTACCAAATATTGTGAGTATTCAGGTACCAAAAAAGCAAGGAAATTGAAAAAAAAACAACCCCATTCTGTCCGCCATAATAAAGAAATGTACCGGGTAATATCCTAAAAACAGCATAATTCATACCTGTAGGAAATAACATTTCATGTATATCGTGTCTCATCCCGGCCTGTTGGACAAGAACATTCCAACTACCCTGAACCTTAAACCCCATTCAGCCTGGAGTAACTATGACCACCTCTGCAACAGTAGATAAAGCTTTAGCTGGCTGAAGTTTTATCATTTACGGGCACAGGGAGGTGGTGCATGCCTGATATCTTGTGTCAGAAGCACTTCTGGGTGGAACAGCTCTGGAACATCTAGAGGAAGTAGATAAAGATGGTTCTGTTCTGTCGTCCTTTCCTCACTCTTGCTGTCAGACTAAACCAACATCGCTCGTGTTGTTTTACGCCAACACAAAGTTTACACTTTTGACCCTGCAAAAAAGAACATATGCCCTGATTGCAGAGAAGCATGCTTTGCTTTGTTTTTTCATCACTCCTTCAGCCATTCTTTGGCCAGGTAAAGGATCTAAAATGATCTATGATTTTTACATCCTACCTCACTGTCCATTTTTGTATTAGGAGCGCCATTATGCTAGATGTTCAGTTTGTTTCTGTGTTTCTTTTCTTAGCTGAAAAAAGGCTGTTTTGGTGATGAAAGAAGCTCAGTGTTGTTTGCAATAGCTGTCAAACAGAAGAGAATAGGACATAAAGTAAAGAAGTAAAATCACTCATGGTGCAGAAAATTGCAAAAATCTGATTAGTTTAATAATTCCAGGTTTTTTGTTGTTGGAATTCAGACAGCTTTTAATTCTGCTGTTTCTGTTGAGCCTGAAACCTCACCCCATAACTCCTCCCCATTAGTCATTTATTCAGTTATGAGAGGAATGTCAAGAAGTTTCTGAAATATGCTAATTTAGAATCACATCAGTGCAGAAATGCAGTTTAATTTTGTCCTGTAGGTTTGATGTGAAAGGGTGCGCTATTTTGTCTGACTGTTCAGAACGTTCAGTGTTCTGCCTTAAATGCCCCATTACAAACCCCCCTATTTGGTCCTTTAAATGGGGTGTATGTGAAAAATACATCTTGCGGATGCACTGGGACACATGATCAGCAATGTGACCTGGGTCATTGAGTGTTTGGGTCTTTCAACATCACCCGACCAGGGTTGATCAGGCCCTGACCTGTGTCCCAGCAGCATTTGCCCACAGATCTGCCCCCTGGGTCCATGGCCATCTTGTGTCTGTCTCTGCATCTTAAGTTGCAGTTGTCATAAAAAGCCTTTAGTTCAAGCTCCTTGTTGCTCCATTCCCACCATCCTGATCCATTCCTCTGTACCTGCCAGCACTTCCTCTCCCATGTTGGTCTTTGTCATTGGTCTTGTCCACCCTGGTTGCCACAAAGACCATTTCTACTTGCCCCCAGGCTATTGACCCCACCAGTGCCTTCTTCCTCAGTCCTAACTCGGCCGTCTCCAGAGCTTTTTCTGCCCTTCATTTCCTGCCTGTAAGCAACTGCCCTAAGCCAGCCGCTGTCTCCTTTGGCTTAATTGAGTAAATAGTAGTGTACCAGCCAGGTAAACACATTAATGAATCAGCTGCAGTGTTTTCCCCGAAGGCTCATTTGCTAAGCTGTACCTTGCAATCGTCTGTCCCATACAATTTTTTCGTATTTTGCAACCATCTTGTCACAAACTTGCTTGTGTGCATAGATAAAACAGTGTGATTGCCTGATCAGTGACATAGTCAAATTGGAGGGTCGAGCAATTTTATTAACAAACTGACTTTATAAATAAATATGCAGTTACATTTAACATGTGCCTGTCTTGTTTGTTCTTTGTTGTGTTTTATGTTTTGTCTTTTTTAAATCTCTGCTATAATTAGGCAGTTCCACGTGCTCTTATTTTTCACTGAGCACCTGCCCGCAAAAGTTCCGTGCATTCCACTGACCAGTTTAGTTCTCTGCCATCTGATGAGTTCATGTTGCACGTGTTGATCTCCATGTTTCTGACCCCCCCATTGACCTAAAAGCAAACCAAACATGCAAGTAGCATGAGCACATCAAACTTTTGGCAATACATGTTTGCCACTATCAGCATGGCTGCATGGGTTCGTCAGAGATTCGTTGGAATTAATGACAGGCTGACCTCACTCAATGTTGAGGCCATAACTCATTTTTGCTGTCATTCTCCTCTGTAAATGAAAATGAGGTTGCGCTAGTCCTCTACCTCATTTTCATGTTCATCTCTGACACAGAATTATTTGTATTTTAAGAAAATGTAAAACAGTTGATTACTGTATAAATGTTGACTTATGCCCCCTGGTGGTAAAACAACGTGCAACACGTGATGGTGACGATGACGATGACGATGATTATTATTGTATAGCCAAGAAGGGTATATATTTACATTAAGATTTAGATTCATGTGGCTATATCAGAGAGGGGCTACAAAAAGAGCTGGTCTTCAGATTTGACTGAAAGATTTAAAATATTTGTTTTTAAATGTGATTGATCATATAGTCTCTGTTCCACGGTTAAATGTTCACCAAGCACAGAGCAGGGGAGCGGTCAATCACCATAATCTTATTAAAATTAATACCAAAGCACAAGTTGGAGAAACTAATATCAGAATTAAGTGTGGACTGTTAAATATTAGATCTCTGTGTAAATCCTTGTTAGTACACGACCTGATAGCGGATCATCACATTGATTTATTTTGTCTTACTGAGACCTGGCTTCAGGAGGAGGAGTATGTGAGCTTAAATTAATCTACTCCTCCTACCCATCTTAATTATCATGTTCCTCGTGTTACTGGTCGAGGAGGGGGAGTGGCAGCAATCATTCCAAGTTATTCCTAGACCAAAATATGGCTCCAGTTCATTTGAAAGCCTGACTCTTGGCATCGCCCATCTGAACCGGAGGACAGAAAAGCCACTTCTGTTTGTCGTTGTATATCGGCCCCCTGCTGGGCCACATTCAGAGTTCCTGTCTGAGTTCTCTGATTTCTTATCTGACTTGGTCCTTAGAACCAAGGGGAGGGGAGGGGAGGGGAGGGGAGGGGAGGGGAGGGGAGGAGGGGAGGGGAGGGGAGGGGAGGGGAGAGGAGAGGAGAGGAGAGGAGAGGAGAGGAGAGGAGAGGAGAGGAGAGGGAGAGGGAGAGAGAGAAGGAGAGGGAGAGGAGAAGAGAGGAGAGTAGACGAGAGGGGAGGGAGAGGGAGAGGAGAGGGGCGATACCTGTAAATGAATACAGAAGGGGGGAAAAGCAGAAAAACTACACAAGAAACAGCATCACTAGTCTACTTGATGAGGAGAGGAGAGGAGAGGAGAGGAGAGGAGAGGAGAGGAGAGGAGAGGAGAGGAGAGGAGAGGAGAGGAGAGGAGAGGAGAGGAGAGGAGAGGAGAGGAGAGGAGAGGAGAGGAGAGGAGAGGAAACCATGACCCAGTGGGGTGACAGAGGCCTGTCAGGTGATCATGTTTCTGGACCCCGGCAGCCTTGGCCTATAGCAGCATAGCTAAGATGTGACCTAATGATTAGACGACCCCCTAAGTATGATAATTTGTCTGTCTATGATAATAACTGGAACTACTGAATTAGTGACAATAAGCTTTTTCAAAGAGGTAGGTTTTAAGCCTAATTTTAAAAGTAGAGATGGAGTCAGCCTCCCGTACCTGGACAGGGAGCTGGTTCCATAGCAGGGGGGCCTGGTAGCTAAATGCTCGGCCCCCCATTCTCCTATTAGAGACTCTGGGGACGACAAGTAAAACAGAATTCTGAGAACGGAGCGGTCTATTGGGATGATAAGGTATCACTAGCTCCTCCAGGTAGGATGGAGCTAGGCCTCTGAGGACCTTGTAGGTCAGAAGAAGAATCTTAAAAATTATTCTAAATTTAATGGGCAGCCAATGAAGAAATGCCATTACAGGAGTTATGTGATCTCTTTTGTCAATACCTGTCAGAACTCTGGCTGCAGCATTTTGGATCAGCTGGAGGCTTCTTAAAGAGGAGTTTGGACACCCTGATAATAAAGAATTACAATAGTCCAGGCTACCTGATGCAACTCCAGACAACTCCAAGCCGCGGAACCGTGTTTCAAGCTCGCTAAGTCTCGCCTCCAGACACAGAGTGAGACACCGGGTGAAACAGATGGTGAGGCCATGCTAATCAGTTGAATCGGCGGAGTCCTGTATTTGTTTAATATGAATTATTTCTCCTTGTTGTTATTGAGTCAATAAAATTTCCCTAGTATTCAATTTTAAATAAAGTGAATCCAACACACAACGTGCACAGTGCACCAACGAACCCTGTAATGTATTGTGTCACTTCCTGTCTTCTCAGTAGAGTCCGCGGATTCAACCAATCATTAGCATTAGCATGGCCTCTCATGGCTGAGTGTCATCAGCTTAACAATAAAAATTTCTTCCATGCTGCTAAATAATGTTCCCTAAGGGAAGCATGTACAAGGTGAAGAGGATTGGTCCAAGTACAGAACCTTGAGGAATTCCCTGGCTAACCCTGCTATATGAAGAGGGAACGCTATGGACATGAGCAAACTGGTATCTATCAGATAAGTATGATCTAAACCAGTCTAGTGCTGTCCCTTTAATCCCAATCACATGTTCCAGTCTCTGTAACAGGATGCTGTGATCGACCGTATCAAAAGCAGCACTGAGGTCCAGCAGAACGTGTTATACAGACCATGTGTTTACATTCCCAAACTGCCCCCCAAAGATTTCTTCAAAATCTTATTGAAAATTGTGACCAGAAACACACACATCTCACAACTCAGAGTTTTCAAAGAAACAAAGGACTGTTTTTGTTTGTGTGTCCCTTTGTTTATTGTTTTTTTGTTTGTTTATGTGGCCCTGGTCGTCTTTCATTTTAAGGACATTGGCCCCCGCAGCTGTTGGGCCCCAGAATGTCTCTGTCCATGGTACTGGATGAATCTGATTGGCTAAACGCCTTATTTGCTGCATCTCTCTGCGCATATGGTTGCGCCACACTAGGGGGCGAGAAACACCGTGATTAATGACACATCCTGTCGGAATCACAGAACTGGTCTTAGAGCATTTAAGAATAAGAAAAAAGAAACGAAATAAAATGAAATAGTGACAAATGGAAAAGAGGAGATGTTTTACTTAGACACCGTCAGGATCGTGTGAGTCTTTTTTAAAAGACTGGAAGCAGTCACATCCTTTCCCAATTGCGGCCCCCAAAACGAGGTGACAACGAGCTGGGGAAGAACTCTTTTGGAAAGTTTTGCTTTGCGCCCCCATTAGTCTTAAACACCACTGGGTGGGCGTGATCGTTTTAAACGGTCGCACCGCCTGGAGTGGTGTGCACTCGGCGGAGCGGCCACTTGCTGCGCAGCGGATGCTGAGGAGTTGAGCTCTGCCCGTGGTCTCCGCCACCTCCACGGGCTCCGGCTTGGATGAGCATGGATTTTTATCACTTGATTTTCCACTGCGGGGCTCTGCTGTTAATCTGGGAAACTCACTGTTTGCGCGCTCTCGTTGTTCATTCCCCGCCTCCAAAGAGCAGCAGGATTTTAGATGAACCAAACACTTCGAAGCATTTCAAAGAGTTTTACGCGCTGCCATTGCGTGACAGACACAGTCAAGACTTGGTTGAGCCTCACGACTACATGCTGTCTATTTATAAAACCTTTTCCGCCGCAGAGAGGCTGGGACTGAACGCCAGCTTCTTCCGCTCTTCTAAAGCTGCAAATACTATTGCAAGTTTTGTGGACAGTGGACAAGGTGCGTAGAGCCGCAACACGCGCGCGCACACAAACATACGCATTTAATATCCTGAATGTCTTGGAGCATGTGCATGAATTTAAAAATAGAAAAATAACCTAAAAACGGGATCTTTACTTACAGTTCAAGGAGAAAGCATAGAAATCAAACAGAAAATCAAGGAAATGAGAATCGTTTGTAGCCATAAAGTGTGAAGCCTATCACCAAATTATGAATTTCCTCGGTAAAAATCAGCCGGACATGTTAAAGTCAAAACATTATCTCAACCATGTTTGACACGTTTCCTTTTCCTTTTCCACACTTTATCCTATAGATTACGCTGTACAAAATGAAGACTGATTAATTTAGTCCTATTTGTAAAGACTAAACCAAAAAGCAAAGCGGTATATTTAATGAATTAGTGAATAACTAGGGATGATTTAAAACCATGATGTAGTTGAACCAATTCAGGGAGCATGCTGGTGTGAAGATTAATGTAAACCACGTGTGTGGCTACTTGTATAAGCACCTCTTCTTTTT